>NW_024081472.1:822813-862757 GCF_003009895.1 Hyaena hyaena | reverse complement strand
TAACTGAGGAACAAGGGGGAGAAGAAGGGGGGAAATGGTGGGGGAAAGGGAGAGAGGCAAACCATGAGAGACTCTTGAATGCTGACAAAAACTGAGGACTGATGGATCGGGGGATGGGGGGATGGGCATGGAGAAGGACACTTGTGGCGATGAGCAATGGGTGTTATGTGGAAACTAATTTGACAATAAACTATTTGTAAAAAAAAGAAAAATAAAAAGAATCCTGAGAAAAAAAATTCTAAAAGTACAGATTGTGCACATTACCAGATTTAAGGATGAGATTTTGTAGACTCATGCCGATCAAGTTGTTCAGGTACAAATGACCACACTGAAGGGATAAACCATGTCATTTTGATTCTCCTTAATTATTCCTCTTTAATTTCCCCTAGGTGTGTTTGTAACCATCATTCTTGCTTGTTTCGGTATTTTTAATAAGCTTGATTTTAGTCGATACTGTGTTAGAACTTAAATTTTAAAGATTAAAAATAACTTTGGTCTTGCATGAACTCATAGCCATTTGAGGAGATAAGATAACAAATAATGCCTAACAGAGCTACAGAGAAGCATTACAAAATATCAGGAGAAGGTACTAGTTACAACATCAACAGTCATAAACGATGGCCTCAAATTCTTTGACTTTCCTCTCATGAAGAGGTCAGGTCTCTGTCTCCTCCTTTCAAATTTGGGCAGGCTTGTGACTGCTTTGAGCCACAGATTACAGAGGAAGTGATGCTATGTGGCTCCCGAGACATGGTCCTAAAAGGCATACAGCTTCCATCTGGCTCTCTTGGAAAGCTTGCTGTGTGGACGTTCTCTCTCAGAACACAGAACTGGGAGCCAACAGCCATGCCGGAAGAATCTTGAGCCTCAGGGAGCAAGAACATAAGGGCCTGGCTGACAGTCCCTGCTGAGCCTTCAGTCAGACTCGAAGGGAGAGAAACATCCAGGTGGCCCCAACGATTTAAGTCTTCCCATGGGCCTCCCTGGACATGGGGCAGAGACAGCCCATCTCCAAGATGCTGTTTTCACTCCCACCCACAGAAGGTCAAGGCACAAGGAAATGACTGACACATTATGTGCTCAAGTGTGGGTGGTTTGTCATGTTCAGTAGGCAACTGGAATGTAGCATGGTCATACATTTCAGAATTTTCAGACTGCCTTCATTTCAGAGACTCAGCAACTTTAATCCTCATGATCCCTCAGACTGTCAGATTCTGGACTAAAATTTTCTTTCTTTAAAAAAAATTTTTTTTTTTAATGTTTATGTATTCTTTTGAGAGACAGAGAGACAGAGCATGAGTGAGGGAGGGGCAGAGAGAGGAGGGGGGAGATACAGAATCCAAAGCAGGCTCCAGGCTCTGGGCTGTCGACACAGAGCCTGATGCGAGGCTCGAACCCACGAACCATGAGACCATGACCTGGGCCAAAATCAGATGTTTAACCAACTGAGCCACCCAGGTGCCCCTAAAATTTTCTTTTGATAAGAATCATCCATGTACTACTTATTCTGCCTGAGAAAGATGGGGAAGGCTTCACAGAACACATACCATTTGCCAATATTATTGAAAAACTGTCCAATCTATTTCATGTGTTCTCTGAGCCACTGTTCAGAGCTAACACCCAAAAGCCTTTAATGTTTTGAAAAGCACCTCAAAATCCTTTTTTTTTTTTTTTTTTTATCAATTGCATATTACTTGATCTTCAGTTTTGTCATCTGCCTGAACTTGGTACAAATTCTGTGTCACTCTGGAGGTAATTTTGCAAGGCAGGCTGGTCAGTATTGTGACAGCAGATGATGGAAAATGGAAGGCTGTCTTCTTTTGTCCCAACAAAGGACAGAAGGAAGGGGAGAGGGAGACACTTGCCCGGATTCTGTTGCCTTTCATCCTTACATTATCACCTCCTGTGTCTGCTCCTCAACGTAGAACCATTTAGGCTTTGCATCTGCAAAGAAAACAGGGCATTTTTTCTTTCTTTTCTGGTGAACCCAATTTTTAAAACCCATTTAATTGGGACCAGGGCCTGAGCAATGGGAGTATACAGAGTCTACTCTGGGAAAATAAGACCAGTGAATGAATTGGGACATTTTGTATGCTTTACGTTTTTAAGAGGATTAGAGCTAATGGAGACACAGCCACGTTGTTGTTACGACTGATTAGTCACTAACAGCGTGATTTCAGAAAGAAAAGGAAGGAAAGGAGCAGCTCATCGCGGCACACAAGGAGCTTACTGTCAATTCTGCACAATAACAATTTGAGATACAAGACAGTGCACACTCTATTCAGGTATCATTTGTCTATTCATCTATGCAGGTTTCATATTTATCTGTTTACGGTAAATAGGTTTCATGGATCACGTTTCTTTCTGAGTTTTCCTACTTGGTTTTCTGTCCCCTGCGTTCCGCCTTCCCAGAGCCAAACCCTAAACTGCTATCTGTCCTGATAAATTCAAATCCCACAAGCTCTCTCTGCTACAGTATCAAAACTAATTTTCTCCTTTCAATTAAAGGTCATAGTTTGTTTGAGAAGAGCAAAAGGAACCGCAAGAAACTTATTGACATTGTGTAAATGAGAACCGAGCACCAAGGGGTGGGTAGTTAATGAACAAAAGATCCTTGCTTAGTGTCTTCACTCAGCATTGAGGCTTCAGAATAAATTCACTGAAAAGATGATACGCCAGAGGATGGTCAGCCAGGCAAGAGGCACTCACCTCACACGGCGGGTTCTCCAACCTCCTCTACCCATTTCTTCCTATGTATCCTTTGAGTCTTAGGATTTCAATACCCATTGGGGGGGGAGGGGAATGCATTTTTCCCTCTTGTACAGAGATCTAAAGTACATATAACATACGTACTTGTACAGAGATCTAAAGTACATATAACATACGTACTGGTATATATTATTCAGCCCAACAACCTGTATCATGAAGCTGTGTTTGATCTTTTGTGGGCTAGGAAGAAACAGGTGAAGAGAAAGGTCACCCTGAAGAACGTAGTAGGTATTAAACCTGTTGATTCAAAGACTACATGTTACATGGGTTCAAATAATAAAGGCAGATCTAACTATGTCTTGTAATTTAATCACTTTAAAATGAATAATGATAAACACTTATTTAAGAGGAAAAATATGGAAAGTAAATTGCTAGAAGATATTTCTACCTTACATAAATATGCTTTAGGTAGACTCATGCTTTTGAAAAAGCTCTGCAATACCACCATAGTTCCATGTGTGTGGCTCCCAGTAAGAGGACATAACATATATCTTAATATTTTAAATTTCAATGTTAACTTTTCATTAGGATGTAACTTCAGCGTCCACAAATAGCTTATAGATTTAGGGTTGTAGAAAAAGAGACATTGGTGGATAGACTAGAAATTCATTATAATATTACCTGATATGAAAATTATAAAATACATAGAAATCTTACTTTAATACATACTGCACGCTTTAATCCCCCATTACATTTGACTACCGGTTGTCAGTTACACATCATCATCATATCCCTCTAGTCAATAATTAACAAATTTTGGTGTTGGTGAGAGATGAAATCATTTGTCTATGTTTCCTGTTTTAAATACATGTTTAGTCACTCATCCAAAAGAAAAAAGGAGGGGCACCTGGGTGGCTCAGTCGGTTAAGTGTCTGACTTCGGCTCAGGTCATGATCTCACAGTCCATGGGTTCAAGCCCTGCATCAGGCTCTGTGCTGACAGCTCAGAGCCTAGAGCCTGCTTCAGATTCTGTGTCTCCCTCTCTCTCTGCCCTTTCCCGCTCACTCTCTGTCTCTCAAAATAAAATACATTAAAAACATTAAAAAAAAAAAAGAAAAAAGGAATACTATTTCTACCAATTCACCATTAAAGATGCTAATAGACAATGTAAGTGTAAATACACACTATAGAAAATAGCAAACAGTGCAAAAAGGCTAACAAAATAATTTTACTATATATTTCCACATTTACTTAATTTCTACAGATAGCTTGCCTTACCTCTAGAAATTAAAGTTTAAATGAATATGCTTGCTTCTCTATGGTGCTATTGTTAATGCTTAATCATGTGCATAAATATCCTTTGTTTAAAAGTTAGAGGCAGCTTGTTGAGTAACTTACAAATTCAGTCTTCTTATTAGCAATGAAATCTTTTGAATTCTAGACATACTGGGAATCTACAAACATAACCTCTGTCCTAAAAAAACTTTATCATTTCCTTCAGGAGGCAAATCCAGCACACATGAAATGATTGAAGACAACATAAAATTAGGACAAAGGTGTGTTATTTAAGCTGCAAAAGCTGTAAAAGTTCACAGGCAAAGAGATGGCGGAAGCTAGAATAATTGGCAGCTTTTATGGGGGAAGCTCTCCCATTTGAGAATTCACGGTACTGAATGCTTTCAGCTAACCACATCCTGGTTACTGTGCACCTGAACTTGTACTATAAAAATATAACCACATCTAGAAATGGAAGCAAAGGAAATTATTCTTTTTAAATTTAGGAAGTGTTTCTTGACAAAAATTTGATTTTCTATGAACAACGTGATTTCACTTACACATTTTTAAAATGTGCAATTCCACAGAATACAGGAGAACCAGTAACAAATGAAACATTAATGGGCAAAATTTCTGTGGCATAAAGACCAAATAAAATAACATGAATCTTAGTTAGTTTTATATTCACAAGTTTAGAAAGCAAATTATTCTGGAGGAAGAGATTATCCCTGGAAGAATGAAAAAGAACACTAAGTCAGAAAATTCCACACGGGCTAAGGAGTAATAAAAGATCTTCTTAAGATTTCAAAACTATATTATGGGCCAGCAGTTCCATAATATAAAGTGTATTTGGGAGGGAATGTAGATCATGATTCATTATATGATCACTGAGAGCAAAGACTCAAAACACTATTTTTAATTTATAAATAGTCACAATGGAAATCCAAGCACCTAAGAGAGCACGGCAGGAGGAGAGGAGAGGAAGAACTTATCAAAATGGACTTTTTGTCCACCTTCAAGATTTACAGAGGAGAGATCTGACATTGGATGAGGGAGATCCAGATAATAAAGATAAATTAAATGGAAAAGTTATAATGATCTGTACTGACAGGGGCGAGATAAATGTTCAACAGCTCAGAAGAGAACAAGAGAAAATCGCATGGGCGATTGCCAACAAGAGAAAATCTCGTGGGTGATTTTCTTACTTGCCAGCATTGAACAGATAGTACACAATTCGTGATTGAATATTCCTTAGTTGATTCCACATTCCAACATGAAAATAGTTAACATCCTAGAGCAGCAGAGTGCCATGAATATATATATACACAAAATGGGCCATGAAAAAAACGAAACAGCGTGAGAAAATACTAGGTAAACCCCACTTAGAAGTAAAGTTAGAATTTAGAAAGCACACTTAACAACCTATGAGTACTAAATATCATGTACAGATGTGCATATGAAGAAAAATGGAAAAAATTTTAAAGAGCAAAACCTATCGAAATAATCAATAGGATACTATAAAATGTTCAGATGCTCTTCAAGCCTTTCAAGAGGGAATATGAAAAAACAAGTGGTACAAAATTGTGCACCAAATGACATTTTCTTTGTTATTTCCCATCTTGATCTCTGAAACGATGGCTGAGTAAATTTAGCAGTCATAAGTAAATAAGAATCAGATTAAAGCGGGAAAGGATAAATCCAGTGAACTATTTCTGATGTCATCAGCTATGAGGCAGTACCAAATTTAAATAAATGAAGGAGGAAAACGTACACATAAATTCAATACATTACTTAACTGATAAGGTATTTGAAACATGAATATTTTGCCTTAATTGAGAATAAATGTTTATTTTCCACATTGGAAGCTTGTCAAGGAAAAAGTCAAAATTAAGTAAACCTCTAAAATACATAGTAAGCATACATCCACGTTAATAAAATGGGGCTTTTGTTTTATTTAGTTTTTCCTTTTCCTTTTGCAGATTTAATAAACATGACAAAAGAAATGACTAGCTTCCAGCTATTACCTGTGTGGCTGGCAACTGGGATGCATCGGACCCATCTTTCAAAGTGAATAGTTAATATCGTTATTCTTCTTAAGTTATCTGCAAGAAAGGATAGAAAAGCAAAATATCAATGGATCCCTGGGGATGACTTCACTAACAGTGTGGACCCTTTGGGCAAAAGAGCCTCCAAAGTATACCTTAGTCAAAAAGACCATTAGACTATAGCTTTACTAACTTAGAACATACAACATGGCAACGGGAATCAAGAGAGCTTTGAACACAGAGCAACAAGAGCACATTCTGGAAAGAGAAGACAGGTGGCTTGTTATCCATTACCCACCTGCTTTATCTCCAAAGGGAAAAAAAGGAATAAACTCTATGGGTTTCTATGTTCACATTAAGATAAAACATACATAGACGTCAAACTTGCTATGCTTTTGAAAAATCCATGGATAGGGGCGCCTGGGTGGCTCAGTCAGTTAGGCGGCTAACTTCGGCTCAGGTCATGATCTCGTGTTCGTGAGCTCGAGGCTTTGTGCTGACAGCTCAGAGCCTGGAGCCTGCTTCCAATTCTGTGTCTCCCTCTCTCTCTCTCTGCCCCTCCCCTGCTCACGCTTCGTCTCTCTGTCTTTCAAAAATAAATAAACGTTTTAAAAAAAGCCATGAACATATGTTTCTTTCATATCCAAAATTTAGCCAAACATGAATAACACAATACACATTTGGAAAGGAATCTTAAATGTTTTTCATGTAGAGTAAGTCACAGTTGTCATAAAAGTCACATTTATGCTTCTATTAATATACCTTTGGGTGCACTTTTTCAAAAAGTATACCAATTGGAGTACATTTCCATAAATTCAATGTTGTGTTATTACAGATGATATAGGAAAAATCATATGCAATATTGACTCTAAAGAGAAGGACTATGACACTTGTTACAAAGAGCTAACTTTTTTCCTATCTGTCTCCAACACCCCAGGGGTTCACCCTGATCTGGGATGCCTCCATAACTCTCCAGTGTGTCTACCATGACCTCGGGTATCTCCCAAATTCCCTGAAGTTCCTCCTGGAAACACTGTTTGCTTCACTTCCACCCCAAGTGTGTCTATATCGGCTAGCTCCCTAATTCCCAGGTGTGCATATACTGACTTGTGATTCCCTGCTAACTTTCCAGGTTTACCAACTATAATGTAGGATGTCTCTCTCATGCGCAGTGGTTTCTAAACTATCCTTGGACGTCAGCCTAATCTCACGGGTTGTACACACAAAACAGGAAAGTCTCTCAATCTTCAGGGTTGTCCACACTGACCAGTATTGGATCCATACTTGCCCAGTTCCATCAGTATCCTTGGATGTCTTTTCAGTTTCCCCGGGGCATCTTTTCTGACCTAAGATGTCTCTCTAACTCACCAGTTTCTACCCTAATCTTGAAAGCCTCCTTGGTTCCTCACGATGGCCTGAATGAAACTGGATGGCTTCCTCATCTTCCAAGTGTATCCACCCTGACACTGTATGCCTGAATAATTCCCCTGATATGTCTACACTGACCTGGCACATCTTCCAAGTTTCCCAGGCACTTTTACAATGACTTCATATGTTAAGAGTTCATTCAATTCATTTTATTTTAGAAAATATAATTTAAGGCGGAAGCAAACTCATTGGAAACATTAGAGATATCTTAGATGTAGATTCTTCATAAAATATTGGTAAGTTTTCTGTACAAAAGAAAAAAATCTCAATAATAAGAATTCACAGAAGAATTGAGCCAATCAAGTGTACACAACATAATAAAACTTGAGGGTCTCAAAATGGGTATGGCTTATATATGAGTCTCCTAAAAAGATAATCTGTGCTAGTCCAAATGCACACTTTGCTAAAAGGAGTTAATTTGTGTTAGTGATTCAAGGAAAAGTTAACATTTTTACTGTCAAAGTAGGGTAGTGTTAATGTTAGCAAATACTGTATCTCAAAATTCTCTAATGACAGAGAGACGCTAAGTACAAAGTAGAATTAATTCCCTGTATTGGCGGGAACATGGTAGGGGGTGCTGTTGCCATAATAAATTAATTCTGCTGGGGTGGATACCCTAATACATTGAAAATAATTATTCATTTCTTTAAAAGAACAGTATAGGAAATAGCACTTTAATATTTTTCCAAATAATTCACTTCGCTTTGTAAGAAAAGGAACATCCTTAGGGAAATTTTCAAATAAGGATTAAACTCAGAGACAGATTGCCTCAAAACAGGGTTCATCAACTGTACTTGCAAATGAGGCATCGGTGCAGAGCATTTTTGAACATTTCCATGTTAATTACTAGTTAAATTGTACTTATTTGTAATTGTGAAAATCAACACTCTGAAAGTTATTTTTAAAGACTACCGCACAGAGCTATCATTACACCTATCCTGTAACTCAAATCCTCACGTACATGAGAAACTCTTAAGGTTAAGGTTTCACATCTTTGCTGCTCATTCTGAGGCTACGGGAGCTTAAAGGAATCCAAAACTTGTTATCTACCTTTTCAGTATTTCAGTTACTAACAATGATACATCAAGTACAAGGAATCAACTCAATTATCTACATATTAGTAAATATTTTCCCATTTCGTATCACACAGGGAAATTAAGCTACTTAGGATTCAATTTTAATTACTTATTCAGACAGTCAGTGTCCTGTGATAAGATTATATGTGAATTTGCTGGGAATTTTTGGACACTTATTTAAAAGTACCTGGAGGGGCACCTGGGTGGCTCAGTCAGTTAAGCATCTGACTTCGGCTCAGGTCATGATCTAGCCATTTGTGAGTCTGAGCTCCTCCTCAGCCTCTGTGCTGAGCTTCAGATTCTGTGTCTCCCTGTGTCACTCTGGCCCTTTCCTGCTCATGTTCTGTCTCTCTTTCTCTCAAGAATAATTAAACATTTAAAAACATATATTTAAAAAAAAGAACCTGGATATCTTCCATTAGGAAGACTGCATCTAAAAATGCATCATATTCGTATTTCAATTTACTCAGAATTTTAAACAAATTTTAAGCTTACTTATTTATTTTGAGAGAGACAGAGACAGCGTGAGTGGGAGAAGGGCAGCTATAGAGAGAGGGAGAGAGGGAATCCCAAGCAGACTCTGTGCTGCCAGCACAGAGCCTGAAGTGGGGTTCAAACCCAGGAAACCATGAGATCATGAACCGGATGAAACCAAGATTCAGATGCTTAACCAACTGAGCCACCCAGGCACCCCCAATTTACTTAGAATTAAAATGTACATGATATTCTAGGTAAATTTTGGGTGTAGAGTTTTGTTTTTCATCTACGTCCTAATTTTTTGAACTGCAGAAATTGGCAAATTACTGTAATATTCATTAAGGAGTGGGGATTATGTAAAATATGTTATATATATTTGTATTTTATGCAACATTTAAAAATATGCACATATTTTACACATTTAAACCTGATTTGTTTTGAGTTTTTTGGCTCCAAATTACAGAGATGACTGCTAATCTAAGATGTTAGATATATGTTAAAAATATAGCTATAAGATCATTAAGCTTTCAAGTAAATAATCAGATATTCGTTATAGTTTGAGAGACAACCATATTTTCTTCTTCTAACACAGAAAACTTCAAGCAGTGACTTCTGCTAATGTTATCTGAACACACACACCCTTCAAAAACATAACTACTGAGTATTAAAAATTTGACTCTTTCAAAATTATATCAATGAAGGGGTGCCTGGGTGGCTCAGTTGGTTAAGCTCTTGCCTTTGGCTCAGGTCATGATCTCACAGTTCATGATATTGAGCCCCATGCACACACACTCTCTCTCTCTCTCTCTCTCAAAAAATAAAAATAAAAAATATGATATACCAATGAAATTCAAGCTTCCATAGTTGAAGAGAAAAATTTTATTTATTTATATATGGAGAGAGAGAGAGAGATGACGAGAACGAGACATTTAAAACGTGTTTTACTGTAGTAAATGGACTTTTTAATGATCCATTCAGTAAGGAAAAGTTATTTCCCATCAGAAATTCCACATATTTAAAAACTGTCTGAATGCGCAATACTGAATTTACTCAAGCTCGGGTATTGCTTTTTAAAAATTATTTTTAGCATCTGCCTATTTCCCATGAAAGCACATTCATTCATTCTGTCATCTGATTAGCATCACGGCAAGTTATGACAAGCCAGATAGTGTAGGTAGGGAATCAAAGATACCATATTTGTCCACAGAAATAATTCTATTTGGTTGCCTTATTTTTCAGACACATCTCACATTTTCTTGACTCAGTCTCTGCAAATCAGACCAAAGTCCAGTTGCATTACCTTGGATCACAGTGAATAAAATCTGCATTCTTTGGAAAAGTCAGTGATCTGAATATTCGATTACAATAGAAATGGCTTTCCAAATTTGGGAGCTTTGAAAATTTTATTTTTTCTATCTGCATAGTGAAAATACTGGTACATACTCATTTTTAATTCCCTTTGTATTTTGCTACAGTTATTTTTAAACCACAATAGTGCCTTGCAATAGAGCAGATCCACCTGCTTTAATAAACATGAATAAGACTGTGTGTCTGTTAACTTTAAGCTATTACCATGACAACTGTCTTTCTTACACAAATGAATAAATGCCTTATCAAATACATTTATGAAACATTACTGTGATAAATTTATGAAACTAAGAGAGCATTTGTAATTGTTTAAAAACTAGGAAAAAATAATAGTATGCATTTCTGTGTGATCTCATCCCTGATTATTTCCTTGGAACAAATTTTGAGAATTGGAGACCATACAAACCTTCTTAAGAATCTTGTGATTTCAATTGAGAAGTTTAGTACCAGTCCACTTTATAATTTATAACAGATTCTGAAAAAGGTGTGAAAATTTGTTAAAGACTACCATTAACATATCTGCTTTTGAAAGCTGAAATTTGGTTATTCAGATTGATGAGAGATTCAAATTTATCACTGAAAAATATATTTACATGCAAAAAATATCATTTAATCTTATAATTATGGAAATCATCTTTGAATGACAGGAGTTTATATGTAAAATTTTTATAGAGAACTTCTAGACTAATTAGACAAAAAAAAAAAATTCCACAGATCTAGAACAAAATCACATCAGGAGTTTAACCTGCCTCAAGAGATCCCTTCACTTTGTGTGTACACAGTTGTCATAAGTCATTGTGAGCCTGTTTAATCAACAAACATTTAGTGACTGGTGTTTATGTGCCAGTCATTGTGCTAGAATGCTGAAGAACATGATGATGAAGGACACTGATGACCCCATAGAGCTACAGAGTAACAATGCAGCAGGGAGCACAGCCCAGAAAATCAATTACATGTTAATACTCTCTACAGGAGTCCCGCAGGTGCAATGGGACTGAAGGGAAAGAACATAAAACCTGACCTTAAAGCGGGTCAGGGCGGGTTCTCCACCCAATCATCCCTGATGGCAAGGTTAAAGTCAGCAAGTCCAAGAAGATGAAAAGAGTTTTTTGCTGCTCTTGCTGTTTGTTATGAAGCAACAGCAAATGCATAAAAAGAAAGACAATGTAAGTTCCATACAGCTAGAGCAGAATTTGGTAATTTCCACTGACCGAAGCAACTGATGTTTACTTTTATAGTTTAGTTGTTTCTATATGTTCTCTCTCTTCTGTATTTCTACAAGTAGAAACTCTTTGATGTAGAACTATATAAAAATTTTTGAAATACCTAGCAATTACATCATACAACATTAAATGGTATTAATATTTCTGTGTATTTCTTTTCATTTTTTTTTCTGTTTTTAATGTTTATTTTTGAAAGGTAGAGCGCATGAACAAGGGAAGGGAGAGAGAGAAGGAGACACAGAATCTGGAGCAGGCTCCAGGCTCCAGCTGTCAGCACAGAGCCCAACGTGGGGCTCAAACCCACACACCTTGAGATCATGACCTGAGTAGACTTCAGATGCTTAGCCAACTGAACCACCCAGGTACCTCTGCATTACTTTTTTCAGTGTAGCTGTGTAATTTTTTTTTAACTGGAGTTATTGAGTGTATGTAATTTTAAACCTGTTTTTCTATGTAACATTGCAAATATTTTCCCATACCATTAAATACTTTAAATTCTTTTTAAAAATAATATTTTTAGTGACTGCAAATATATCATCGTCAAAGTGTACCAAAATATACTTACTCAAGCTCCTATCTTTTTTGTAATTAGGAATTTGCTATGAACTAAATTGTATCCTCCCAAAATTTATATGTTGAAGTCCTAACACCAATATCACGGTATTTGTAGGTGGGGTGTTTGGGAGGTAATCAGGTTTAATGAAATCATGGGTGGGTCCCAGGAAAGGATTAGGATTTTGAAAACAAAGATCTGGGGCACCTGGGTGGCTTGGTCCATTAAGCATCAATTTCAGCTCAGGTCATGATCTCAAGGTTTGTGAGTTCAAGTCCTGTGTCAGGCTCTATGCTGACGGCTTGGAGCCGGGAGCCTGCTTCAGATTCTGTGTCTCCCTCTCTCTCTGTTTCTCCCCCACTCATGCTCTGTCTCTCTCTGTTTCTCAAAAATAAATAAATGTTAAAAAAACAAAAAAAAAAGAACACAGATCAGAGCTCCTGCTCCCTCAGCCATGTGAGAGCAAGAAACCAAACGCAGCAAGAAACCAACCTTCTGCACACCTGGGAAAAGGCCCTAGCCAAGAATCAAATTGGCCAGCACCTTGATCTTGGACTTCCCAGCTCCAGAACTGTAAAAAAGTATATATATATATATATATATATATATATATATATATATATATATATATCTCCAAGCCACCTATGGTATTTTGTTAAAGTAGCCCAAACTAAAATAGCATTTATAGTTTTTTCAAGTTTGCTTATTTATTTTGAGAGTGAGAGAGCACACATGAGCGGAGGAGGGGCACAGAGAGAAGGAGAGAGAGAATCCCAAGCAGGCCCTGCACTGTCAGTCTAGAGCCCCATGTGGGGCTTGAACTCATGGATCTGTGAGATGATCTGAGCAGAAATCAAGAGTTGGATGCATAACTGACTGAGCCAGCCAGATTCTGTGTCTCCCTCTCTCTTTGCCCCTCCCCTGCTCACACTCTATCTCTGCCTCTGTCTCTTTGTCTCAAAAATAAATAAACATTAAATATTGTTTTCTAATAAATAAAGGTACTAAATAAAGTTATAGAGAATTAAATTCACCTTTACTCCTTGAGTTTTTCATCCACAGTTGTTTTCCATAATGTCAAGACTACATAATAAGAAACTTCCCTTAGAATTCAGAATATTTTTGTACATTTTGCCATGCTTCTGCATAACCTAAAATGGGACAAGTTCTTTAGTTGAGCAGTTTTTATATAAGACCAAAAAAAGAACTTTAAATATAATCCCAAACTACCGGGCTAACCCCTTGACCAACCATTAGCCAATAGAATTTGCAGCTAAGATTAAGATGAACAGTATTTACCACTAAGATTTCCACCCTTCAGAAGATTCAGGGATGGTATTGACAATGTGTGATGCCAGAATGAAGTCAGTGCCAACATTTGCTTGTAGCTAAGGAAATCACAAAATGCATGCCTCTGCTGTCTGTAGACAGGAACAGTTTTCGTTTACTCAGAAGTTCCCTCGTAGGTACAGGACTCTAGGCAGTTCTGGATTAAGAACAAGTTCTGGATCAATAATTAAGATTCTATAAAACATACATACAAATAATCGAAGGTTCTGTGTAATATATATACAAAGCTTGTGAAACCCATGCTCCCGAGAATGATTAAATTAGCTTGTGCAAGAGACAAGCTTCAAACTTTAGAAGTAGATTTCTTGTCCCCCTGAAATCCAGCACTGTCATGTGAGCAAGTGCCTCCAAAGTCACAGGGAGAAGACAGTGAACAGGGGAGACACCTCAGCTCCTATCTGCCTCAGCCGGAAGTCACATGCTACTTGTGCTCACAGTTCTTTAGCCGGAACAGCAAGGAAGGCCAGGCAGTGAAGAGGGGCTGAAGGGAAGGGGGGTGTGCACTCCCACATAGCCTAACCAAAGGTTATGAAAATCTGTAATGCATGAATGAGTTAACAGAGGTCAGATTTCTACTATGAAATCTGTATTGAATGTGTCCTCAACCTTGCATTAGACAGTGTGGGGAAATAGAAGACATTTTAAACATAATCTCTACCCACAAGAATTCTAAAATTCATAATACGGATAAGGAGTTGACAAAAAAATGTATGAATAATTTAAGGCTTTTTTTTTTTTTTGCAGTAAAGAAACTGAAAACTTTAGAATTGAAGGAGGAGATCCATGAATAATAAGGGTAGGCTTCATAAAAAAACAAAAAATGGTAAGGCAGGAGTTTGTCCCTAAAGGACAGCAGAGTGGGCTTTATACAGGAGCAGGAAAAAAGAAAGCGCATTTGAGGCAAGATGATGGACTCCAGGGAGAGCCGAGGTGAGAGTGAGCATGACAGCCTCAGAGAACCTTACGGAAATGGGCCTAATTAGACAGTACATTTTGAGCAATGGTGGAAGATAAAATTAAGCAGACAGAGCAGAGAATCTTGGAAACCACACAGAGGAACTTAGAACTGATACAGTAGAAAAGTGGGAAACATAAAATTATTGAGCAAAAGGCTAAGATGTATGTGTTTAAGAATTGCACTTCACCCTTTTCCATGAGGACGCGAAGCAGCTTAGAAAATTAGGCATCAAGGAATAAAACTGAGCAAAGTCTGCTTTGAATTCAATGGACTTAATGAATTTAATGAAACAGAAGGAAGAGATGCTGGCCTACACAGTACTTGCAGCAACAGCTGGGCAGTGATTACTCGCCTGTGCGATGAGTCTAGCTCTTAATTTTCTTACTTGAAACAAAAAAGGAAAGTGGGGTAGGTTGAGTCATTTGTGCTGGCTGGGCCCAAAGGAAATCACCTTCACCCGTGTGTCATGATGCAAGCAGGGCTTGAGGAACACTTGACGGGCAGGGGTCTGCAAGGTAAGTCCGGGGACTGGCAGGAGAAGGAAGACGGAACCCAACCAGCACAAGGGCCCCTGCACCATTTTTGGCAACAAACACCCCAATGACCGAAGTAACATGGCGGCAGTGGTGATCCAACTTTAGTAGGAAGTACTTTGTGTGAGACTATCTTGGGACTCCCTAAATACTCTCTGAGAAGTGTTAGGGGAAGGAGGGTGGGTGCATTCTCGAGTTTTCACACATTGAAAGAGACATCGCTGAAACTGAAGCCAAGAGCCATTCACAGAGCTCAACACGGACACTCCCATGAACGTAATTAGACTCCCTTTCCCTTCCACTCCTCCCTTTTATTTCTGCCAAGGAGCATAACACTGATGTTGCTCAAGCTGCACACGTGCTTGCATTGATTATTTAGACAAGATAAGGAGATGGCTTCTATGAATAATTTAACTCACCATGACTAACGGTATTGCTTTGGGAACACCCAAACTCCAGCCAGAAAATCACACTATCTTAATGCTCTAAGAAACCTCTGGCGATCATTCACAGCACCTTCTCTTCTTCATGTAATGCCACATCTAAATCATTATGATGACTACAATTTTAACGTCTTTTGGAACAGACGACAGTATACTCTATAAGTGATAGATGGCCTTAGACATACTAAGATATATCTAGCTTACAGACTGCCGGTTTTATAGAGAAAGATAACTAAAAGTTAATTCTCCAAAGTAAAGAATAAGAAAACCAACACACACACACACACACACACACACACACACACACACACACACACGCTTTATAATGCAACAGCAATAAAACAACTCTCATTCTTAAGATTTTAAAACAAACTATTTGAGGAAAATTAAGATAACATTAAGTTAAATTCTCTAAACCTCCTCCTTAAAGCCTGCAATATTCCTTTTTCAAATGCCTAAAACATTGTTATACATGTTCTTGTGTGACTGCCAAGAAAAAGTGTGACCATTTTTTGTTTTAGAAACGCATGCTGTTAAAAATATACATTTCATTGTTAGATCAAACAACTGGTTTGATCTCATTTAGTACTATCTCCTAGGTAAGATAGAGAAAACCAAAGTTTAAGCCCAATTCAAGAAAATATGAACTAGTGATTATAATGAAACATCAACATGGTGAATCAGCATCCTTTCAGTCACATCCATCATTTTTTATTATTTCTAGGTAGTAAGTAAATCAACATTGTTCATTCACAGATGTTTCCTGATTCTCTCATTGTGCAGATGACACAGTTTGGTTCTCGCATTGACATGCGACAATCCTCTAAGCCACTGGCTCCTAGACTGTGGTCTCAGAATGTACTTAACACATTATGACATATTTGGGTTTCTTTGAAAGAAAAGGTACCAATCTGTCCATTCTAACATCTTGCTACAATATCAATGCAGAAGGAATTTATAAACTTGTCCACTTTACAAAATGCCAGTCTACAATAAAAAAAAAAAAGGTTGAATTCAATGAGGTATAAACATTATGACTAAAAAGCTATGTTTCCTGGGTCTCCTGGGTGGCTCAATTGGTTAAGTATCTGACTCTTGATTTTGGCTCAGGTGATGATCTCAAGCCCGTTCCAAGATCCATGCTGGGTATGGAACCCACTTAAGATTCATTCTCTCGCTCTCTCTCTGCCCCTCCCTGCTCATGCACATGCATGCATACACATGCTCTCTTTCTCTCTCAAAAGTAATAAACATTGAACAGATAAATCAATGAGTGAATGAATGAATGAATGAATAAATAAATAAATAAAGCCACCTTTCCTATCAATCAAATAACAACATCTAGCAATCTTTTGGGAATCTCCAAACAACAGATAAACTCTTTGACTCTGTCAGATTACATTAAAAATAACAACCAACAAAGTTTTTTAACTCTTTTTTATACTCTTTCTTTGTTTGCTTGTTTCATTTGTTCATAAATTTTGCTCATTTCTTTAACATAAAATTTCTTTAAGGGCACCTGGGTGGCTGAGTCAGTTAAGCATCCAACTTCAATTCAGGTCATGATCCCACGGTTCATGGGTGAGAGCAGGTTCAGAGCCTGGAAACTGCTTCAGATTCTGGGTCTTCCTCTCTCTCTGCTCCTTCCCCACTCACGTTTGGTTTCTCTCTAAAAAATAAATAAAAGATTAAAGATAAATAAATAAAGTAAAACAAAATAAAATTTCTTTAAAATGGAGACAATGAAAAAGACACTGAAAAAGACCACTTAGATAAATGGTTACATGGACAATTTTGAAAACATTAACAGAGACTTGTACAAATTAATCTGTAGCTTGAAATCTTTGAAAGCACATTGTGATATTGACCTATATGTGTGAATATAAAACATTATTAACAATCAAGTTAATATGCATTTAAGTATTTTTGAACTGTTCCAAGAACTTATGACAGCTTCTTTGTAAGCATCATGATCTACAATTTTGTAAACATATACGGCCATTTTCAGTATGTAAGGATTATGAATGTAGAAGGTCTAGTAAAAAGTTTAGATAAGCAAATAGAAAGGACAAACTCCAGAAAATTCTAGACAAAAGTTTTTTTCTACAGAAAAAAGAAAACTCCAGAAAATTTCAAGATAGGTGGTACAACTTTCTGTTCTTATTTTATAAACTGAAGGAATTTCAAATACTCCAACGTCAAGTCAATTTAATTTGTTAACAATCGATCTAAACTGAAAAGATCGTATTGACTTTTCTATAATTTACCAATGGCTAAAACAGCAGCAAGTTTAATGTTGAAAAAAATTTCTTGGGGTCATGGGATAGTGACACAGAATAAAATAAGTTTATGCTTAGCTTCCATTTGTCAGAACTGCTAACATGACTCTAGTATCTCAGTGCTGCCAGAATGACATAAACTTTAATCAAATGCCAGTTTTGTTGGGACTAAAATTCAATTCTCCACAGCTTAGGCAAAGAAGCTCCCTTCCAAAGAGACAGTTGGCCAACATTTACAAAACATCAACTCTTCTCTCAAAGTACTTAGCAATAAATTTGTTTGTAAAAATAATTTTTCATGAACATATTTATTCCACATGCAGCAAGAGAGTGTATATGGATATATATTCACAACAAAGGTATATACAACATTAATTGGAACTGCTATGTATATGTAAATGCATTATGAATATATTATTGCTCATATTTCGATTTTAGGTCCTTACTAGGAGCACACTATACACACCGCAAGGGTTTACTTTGGGCGTCTTGTAGAAACAGGTAAGCCTCAGTCCCGTGGCTAGGAACCATGACCTCTGATACTCAATAAATAGAGCAGATATATTGGTACAGTTGGGTATGTCACAAGGCACCTATATTTCTACTAGTTGTAGTTTCAGGAATTCTAGTTTTGCTTTGTAGAATATAGAGATGGCATGATATAGAGACACATTTTTAAAACTCACAAGTACTACGGTCCCACAGAAATAATGCAACTTGTCAATATCTTTTCTAAGAATAGGCCCCACTGTCTTTCATGTTTTAATAAAACATGTTTTTCAACTAATCTCTTCTCTCTCTGCCAGCCCTTCTCCCCATAAAAGCTGGCATTTTGCTGCAGATCGTACATTAGGCAGAAGATAACAGATGAGTGTATCAGCTGTTTACAAGTGCAAGGGTAAATGTAGTGACAAACCTGTATGACATGAACCAACCTGCCTTTCATCAGTAACATCTGACTCGGTCAGTTTGACCAGGTGCCTGTTTGCAGTACTCCTTAAGGTACAGCAAGACAAATGACTTTGTAACATTAAGAAAATGGGCACTGGTTAAAGGGCTCAGAAATTTTCTTTTCCATAAACTTAGAAAAAGGCTTGTTTTAAATTCAGTGTTTTCACCTCCTGTGTGTGTTTCTTATAACCTGTTCTCAAGTCCTGTCTGCACCGAAGTGTACTTACAGAGCCATCTTCAGGACATTTGTAGAAAACATCTCTATGAACTAAGTAAGAATAGACCACTCTGATGGGTTTTTTATTATGTTAGAAGTACAAAAAATTTGGTATAGGTGTTAATGATAAAATGTGTTGGCTGAAATTCTATTATACAGGAAAATAATGCTCACTTTCATTGTCAGAATATAAGCAAATGAAAAATGTTACACGTTAATATATAATAAATACATATATACATTTTTAAGTACTTAACAGTTTTCAAAGGACTTACACTGATCTTATTTCATATTTACAGCAATCCTGTGAAATAAGTAGAGCAGGAATTAGTATAATCTTTTTACAAATCAGAAACTCAGGGGGCGCCTGGGTGGCTTAGTCGGTTAAGCGTCTGACTTTCGCTTAGGTCATGATCTCGCGGTTCGTGGGTTCGAGCCCCACGTCGGGCTCTGTGCTGACTGCCAGCTCAGAGCCTGGAGGCTGTTTAGGATTCTGTGACTCCCTCTCTCTGTGACCCTCCCCTGCTCACGCTGTCTCTCTCTCTCTCCTAGAAATAAATAAAACATTAAAAAAAGAAAAAAGAAAAAAAAGAAACTCAGACATACAGACTTTGTCCAAAGCTTCAGTCATCAAACTATATAGCCATGATTCAGGCCTTCAGTTTGCACTCCAAGAAAATTATTTCCACTAGCAGAGTAATTATTACCTTTATAATCAATGAAGAAAATTATTTGTAATTCCTAATTATTCTCAGTCAATAACTTCTTAAAGTATCTATACTCAAAGTTGGAATAATTCTTGGCTATAATGATCATGTATCAGAGAATCAGACATGTATATCGAGCTCAGTTCTTTCATCAGTCCTGAACTTTATTTAACAAAGGAGCCTACAGTAAAACAAAAATGTATTTCACTAGTTGAAAATTAGAGTAGAATTATACAAACCCATGCAAATACACCAAATAAATGGCCTATGTGATAAACCAGAATATGCAAATACAAATTTGCCGTTCTTATCTCTCTAAGATGCTCTGGAGAAAACCCATGAAATGTCATACTGTCATTTTGGGTGACTGTATGTTCTGGTTTATTTGGAATGGTAGTAATTACTTGGTGAAGCACATTTTTACATACAAACGTGTGCTCATTCAGACAACCTATTAAATGACCAACTGAAGATGGTGTGTGAAGGAGAGGGGCCCACCTGATCCAATGAGACTAACTGCAGCCTGAACGAGGAAAGGAAGGCAAGTATGACAGCACAATGAAAGGCTTCCTCATTTTTGTAATCCATCTACTTTATATATCTCCTGGACAGCACAGTAGACTTAGAACCAGACGACACACATTCCACTTCTAGCCTTGTGTTTCGTGAAGCTAGTGAATTTGTGTATATAGCTCTGAAATCTAAGTCTCAATTTCCTTATAAAGGATAATACCTCCTCTTCGTGGTTTGTGCAAGGACTATGTAAGGCGACCATGTGAAATCAACTAGAACTCTGCCTGACAGCCAGGACTTTATGAATGAATGTTCATTATGAATCCGTAAGTCTCTGAGGAGGCATGAATGATAAACAGATGCATTTTTTGAGTGAATTTTAAGGGACAGGGAAGGCATTACTTTTACAAGAGGAGATTTTTTGGTCTCTATCTTACTCAAATTCATCTATTTCATTAATGATCAATTCTAACAAATAAACCAACCAAGTATGGGTTTCCCAAGTATGAAAGAAATACCTGAAACTCACTATATACTAATTGACTTAGGGCCTCGCTGATTCATGGACTTTTCTAATGGAAATATCTCTTCCTAGAGATAAAGTTCCTAAACTTACATATTATAAGTCTAACTTGAAATCCAGAAGGAAGCTATGATTCTGTACCTAAAAACAAACATATCATATATATTATATAAATCACTGTGCATATATACGTAGAAATTATACATACATATGCAAAACTAAACACACAATTTCAGGAGGTTTGTGAAAACCTCTAATGCTTGTATCATAGGTCGTTAGTCAAGAATGTCTAAATGGGGGCAGTGGCGTGCTCTTTGTTGACCCCATAACACACATATTATTATTCATATCAAACAAAAGAAATGACTATTTAATGAAGCAATACTTAGCCTTACCACATAGCTGTGTATACTGGCATTTCCTACTCTATTCCATCCTGTTCTGTTCTGTTCTATTCTATTCTATACTGTATCCTTCCAAATAAAAAAAAAAAAAAAAAAAAAAAAAAGAGGGGCCCTGGCTGGCTGGTCGGTTAAGCACCCGACTTCAGCTCAGGTCATGATCTTACAGCTCGTGGGTTCAAGCCCCATGTTGGGTTCTGTGCTGACAGCTCAGAGCCTGGAGCCTGCTTTGGATTCTGTGTCTCCCTCTCTCTCTGCCCCTCCCCCACTCTTGCTCTGCCTCTCTCAAAAATAAACAAAACATTATAGTATTTAAAAAAAGAAAAGAAAAGCTGGTTTAGCCAACTGTATTGATTTCAGATTTCATGCTCAAGATTGAAAATTGCCGCAGGGTGTGACAGCAGCAGTGGGCCATGCAAGGCAGGATGACACCAGCTGTCCATCACTGACCTAAAGGAGACAGCCCTGGAGGGAAAAAAGTGTAGGGCAGGATCACTGGCTCAAAGGAACTAGGGAAAGCAGAGCCTTGGGGCCTCCTCCCTGCTTGCACACAGGCATCTAGCGCACCCTGGGCATCCCCTACAAAGCCACTTCTTGCGTGACTTTTAAGTAGACTATTTAATTACATTTTCATAAAAATGACTGGTGGATGGAGGAAACAGGATACCTGGAAAGCTATAGACTTCCTTGAAATAAACCATCCTGATACTCTGCTTGTAAGGAGAGATCTGTTCTTAGCAAAAAAAAATCCCAAATAAAATAAGTGGAAAGTGAAAATGTATTCAACAGTAGATTTATGCATTTATTTATACTGACCTTGTTTCCAAAAGGATTTGAGAGGACTTCAAAAAGAACTAAGAACGTGTTTTTTCAAATTAATTTGGAATTAAGAGCATCAGTAAAGAAATACTTAAGAATAGGGGCGCCTGGGTGGCTTAGTCGGTTAAGCGTCCGACTTTCGCTTAGGTCATGATCTCTCGGTTCGTGGGTTCGAGCCCCGCGTCGGGCTCTGTGCTGACTGCCAGCTCAGAGCCTGGAGCCTGTTTCAGAGTCTGTGACTCCCTCTCTCTCTGACCCTCCCCTGCTCACGCTGTCTCTCTCTCTCTCTCTCTCCTAGAAATAAAATAAAAATATTAAAAAAAAAAAAAAAGAATCGTCTACCAGTTGGTCCAATGATAATGCTCAGGGAGGCCCAAGAATAATGGATTGCTGAGTCCACAGTATTTAGACTCAGACAGGCAGGCTCTCATTGTGATGAGGGAGGGCCACCCGGACCATCACAGTGGTTAACAACCCACATGAAAACCACAGCTGGGGTGATCTTTGCTGTCGTTGTTTTGAATAAACAGAAGGCCAATCCCGTGGAAGGGTTCCTCAGTACTACTCAGAGTTAGATTCATATTTCAATTTAGAAACAGAGACCGGGAAACATTCATTGATTCAAGAGTGTGCAGGCAAGAAGGGGGAAGTGACAGTCATGCACATGACAAGTAAGCAAAGTGTACCATCGATCAAAAGGTGGTCGATGCTGCAAGAGAAAAACAGATTAAGGAAAGGAAGAGCAGCAAAGCGGGGCTGAGGAGAGCACAGGGGGCATCAGCTAAATGGTGCACAGACGGGAAAAAAAGGGTTTCAAACAGATGCAGAGAAAACAGGGTTTTCAGAAGTCCTGCCACTGAGGTGATTTAGATGTCCTTATGTCATCGGCCCGGCTGCCAGGGGACGGTAGCAAATTATAGCTTGCGGTGACTTTTAAACAAATGAGCTTATTTACTTTGTTTAAAAACAATAACAAGGGTGAAGGTCTCAATTTTGTCAAAAGAAAACTCCAATAAGCATTATCTTAATGTATCAAATAAAAGGATGAGTTAAAAAGCAATTTGAGAGAGCTTTATGAATGTTATTTTGGGGAAGAACACGAACACCATTTTCTTATAACCTGTGGTACCCAAACATGATGGAAGCAAATTACACTTCATTAAGAGCTATGTAAGGCTTCATTATTCCTAAGCCTCGTGTATCTTGGTGACAGGAGCTAGTCACTAGGAAATGGTTTAAATACACGTCCATAGATAAAACATCTAAGTTTGTACCCTACGCTTTGGATCGGAAACTTAACAAGTTTCAACTGCTGGTTGTACAAGAGATATAAAACACTTCTGAAGATGCAGTAGATCATTCTTCAGCCATCACATTTGAATTAATAACCTATATCATTTGATCGTATGCATTTGGTACTAACCTTTTCATTTGTTTCATACGAGCAAATAGGACAGTTTGAAGTTGCTCACAAATTGTAACCTTAAAAACACAGAGGACACTGTTTCATGGCTGACGTCCATAATTCTCAAAAATGTTCCCAATAGCCTCTATATTAAAAAGTGCCAGTATATCATATATCATAAATACTACAGTTGAGGGGAAAAGACATCAAGAATTGTTCATGTAAGAGGTGAGTTTGAAAGCAGGAGAGAGAATACACAGTGTATATGTGCAACAGGTTTGAGTGGGGACCCACGGTATGGACCTATTGATTAAATACATAGCAATGAATCATTATGTTCATTTTAAACCATTTTCCTTTTACCCACTGTAGCAGATTAGTTTTCTTCCACTTAGAGCTCTAGCGGTTTACATGAATGTATGTCTGCAAAATCTCTGCAACTAAACATGATTTTACTTGCAATATATCCTCTACCTGGTTGACGCTCTTGAGACTTCTTGTTACACACAAATTCACAGTTGTAGCCTTGAGATCTCACCTCAGACTTGTTTCCATTGCTGACGATCTCTCAGAGTTTCAGAATTATAGTTCCTACCATTTTATTCCAAGGCTTGTTCCTGGGCTTCTCCTTGCACATGAGAAAATGATCTTGCATCCCATACACCTCGTGCAAACCCTGGAACCCTTGGATGCTGTTGTGAATGCAAAATGGTGCAGCTGCTGTGGAAAACAGATGGAGTTTCCACAAGAGATTAAAAATAGAACTACCATGTGAGACAGCAACCCCATTTCTTTGTATTTTTACAGAGGGACTGAAATCAGGCTCTCAAAGACAGATCTGCACTTCCATGTTGATTACAGTACCAGTCATAGTAGCCAAGATTTGGGAACAACCTAAATGTACACTGACAAATGAATGGATAAAGAAGATCTGATGTATATCAACAATAGAACACTATTCAGCCTTTAAAAAAGATGGAAATCCTGGACTATCGGACAACACTGGTGAACCTTGAGGCCATTAGGCTACGGGAAACACGCCAGTCACAGAAAGAAAGATACTTCATGGTTCCACTTACATGAGTTTTCTAAAACAGTCAAATTCATAGAATCAGAGGGTGAAATGCTGGTTCCCAGGGTTAAGGGGAACTAACTAATCAACAGCCACAGTTTCAATGAAGCAAGCTAAGTCCCAGAGGTCTTTCATAGAACGTCGTATCTAAAGTCAACAAAAATGTACTGGACAAGTAAAAATTTAAGAAGGTAGATCTCATGTTTATTGTTTTTTACCATAATAAAAATAGAATTTTAAATAATTTGATTACTTAATAAGTTTCACTCTTATTTAAAAGAAATCTAAATTTTAAAAATAAAAACAAAACTCCTAAAAGGTAACATAGTAGACAGATATGTATGAAGAAGATAGATTTTTCTCTTTCCAGAGCCTCAAATACTTGATAAAAGAGCGCTGTAAAATAATCAGCAGTTAGCTTCAGAATTCCTTTAGAAAAAGTCTTCAGGTTACAATCTATGTCATTTAGAGTTTATGTTTTATGTGGGTGACTTGAAAGTATCATATTATGAAACAGGGGAGAAATGAGGGTCTTCCCTCAGCCACCCCTGGCTCCAGCACTATAGGTAATGAATTCTATTTATCCTATTTTACTCACAGGAAAGGAACACATGTGTTTTAACACACACAGATGGGGAATAAATGGTTTTTTTAAGGTATGTCTCGTACTAGAGTTCAGATACTGAGAAACAAATTTTGTGGAATTTTCAGTGAATAAATCAAGTTCTATTCCACTGAGATAAACCTTCCATCCCCAAGGAGCACAATCTCTCTCTTCACCTCTCTGTTCCTCTCTCCTTCTCTCCCATCTCTCAAAAAATATTCCATTAGTAAAGACTAAAGAGAACCACTTCTGGTTTTGTTGATGCCACACCTGAATGGTCACAGTCACTTTCCTAATTGTGATGTTTGATGAGTATGATTCCACCCTGCAAGAGTCAATGATAAAATGAAAAAAAAAAAGTTTGTTTGGCATTGAAACATATATTGAAAGTTGCTTAAGGAGAACTGAGAAAGAGATAACTTAGATATATATTATAAAGATGTTGATGCAATCAAATTGGAACCAAATTTAATTGAGTTATTGATTTGAAAAGCAATTTTCTATCAGGAACTGCCATTACTCAAAAACTAATTTTATGCTTTTAAGGAACTTCTACCATTTTCCTCCATACGATGCTGATCGCTAGGGAAAGCAGAAATGAACTGTCACTACTACGGACAGCATATTTGTTCAAACAATGTTTTGTTACATCTGATAAAAGGCTGTAGCTGAAGAGATTTTTATTAACTTCAAAAAGTGTCACTTTTTCCTAACAAAGACACCAGAACCACCAATTAGTTCTTCCAAATATAGTCAATGTGCTACGAGGGAGTTCTCTAAGTATGTAAGCAATGATGATGCTAACCAGTGGGGAACGTAGTTAAGAAGCCTACCTGGGAATACTTATCAGGCAGGTTTCCGACATCGGGGGTTTAGAGTCTGGATAACAAGCCAGACAGGACAGCAGATCATGGGCTATAGATTATTTACTCAGCATGTGATCACTAGCTTTAGCAAAAGAGGAAAAAAAGCAAAAGTTTGAAGTTTAGCTAAAGTTGAGAAGAGAAAGTGGGCCAAAGAGCTGTTCCTGCTGTCAAAAAAGCAAAGCCTGGAGCTTCGGCCGTGGCAAAGGCTTAGCACCTGCAGGGCTGGCTGGAAGATCTGAGGTCTTTTGAATGGCAAATGGCCCTGAGCAGTCTTCCACGTATTCGCCTCCCCAACTGAAAGTTGGGGAACGATTAATATTGGGCAGTTTTCTGATAATATGAAGGCGCTTGCAAAGTCAAAGCTATTCGGCAGGCAGCGCTAGTGGAGCCACCCGATGTGCCGTTCGCTGGCCAAGGGCTGTTACCAACCACGGGGGCCAAAGGAGCAGAGAAATGGTCATTTTCCTGATCAGGGCTTTTCAAAGGAAAGGGGGATGCGGGGAGCTGATGCTGCCAAAGGCCTGTGTCAGAGAAGCCGAGAGAACACTCTCGGCTGAAACACATCTAGTACAAAAAAAATTCACTCAGGTCGTTTCGGACACAAAGATCCCGAGTTCATTACAGCATCTGATAACAATGGTTTCACATGTTATTGTGCCCTGAACTGAACTTGAGAACTTAAAAAAGCATTTAAAATTATATGGCCATCCCAAATATTAAATAATCGTGGTTGAGCCAGTCCTTGTTATAAAATAGAGTACCAAGACTCAAGCACTCTGAAACTCAAAGTAGAACCAAGCATCGCACAAAACAGTTAACACAGATATTTGAGAAACCACGTATTGCTTCAACTTTTGTGTTTTTGAACTTTTCAACCATGGTCCCAATGCTATATTTCTATTGTATGGAAGTATGGAAATATTCACTAAGTCACGGTAGTTGTGTTATTAAATGTTCATAGCGTATGTTTCCCTAGGTCCCTTTGATGCTGCTATTCTAAAGGTCATGACAGTCCCCCAGATGCATATTGCTAAAATTTCCGCGCTCACTTTGTATGCTACAAGAACAAAGGAACAAAACGATAAAGCGCAAAAATAAATAAATAAACTTTGTGTCTGACTTTAGAACCGTTTAAGTGTGCACTAATGTTCACCCTTTTCTTTTCCACCAACTACATAGCAAATGGCTGTTTTTAAACTTTTTTTAAAATGTTCTATTTATTTCTGAGAGAGAGAGAGAGAGAGAGAGAGAGCCAGCATGAGCGGGGGAGAGAGAGAGGGAGACACAGAATCTGAAGCAGGCTCCAGGCCCCGAGCTAGCTGTCAGTACAGAGCCTGACACAGGGCTCGAACCCACTAACTGTGAGACCATGACTTAGCCGAAGTCGGATGCTTAACCGACTGAGCCATCCAGGGGCCCCAGAAAATGGCTGTTTTTATCTTCACCTGCCAGAATGGCAAGGCCATTCTCGAGCACCATGTAAAATGCAACAATTATATCCAACTGGTGACCGACATACACACACACACACACACACACACGGCTGAACATGCTCCAGAAATATTAGGATTTGTCCTAAAGAATGGTTATGACAGAAGAAGAATAGGTATCAGAGTATAAGTACGACAGAGATGACATGCATCTAGTGTGCCTATGCACATGCCTTATAGCATTCAGCGGAATGCTATAAATGAAATTGTTGGCATTAAATTCCCATTATGCTCTAATATGCGACTGTTATTTTTAAACCAACATTTGCTTGTTCGTGTACACACACACACACACACACATAAACGTATACATATATATGTACACATATAAATACGCATATATATTTTTATATATTAGAAGATGTATTCACATCCACTGTCCTGTGTCAACATCTTGGTTCTTCTAAATTCATTAAAGAGGGCCAGGACACCCACGTGGCTCTAATTTCATGACAGCCAGTGTAAGCTGCCCGTAAATGCCTCAAGGTTGCAAAATCAAAACTTTAAGGACAACCAATCACAAGCAGCCAAGCAGATTTTAAGTGACAGGTAATCAATGGTTTTCTTACTTTGCTACCCCCTCCTCTCCCTAGGATTGCCCCTCCCCCCTCCCCCCCCCCTGCTGGAGCATCCCCAATCACTTTTGGTTTGTCACTGACCAAGGTGAATAGACTTTTTTGCCCAAATAATTTCTTAAAATTTTTAATATGCCTCAGTTTACCTCTTAACAGTTCTGGCATCAGAAAACGAGACAGCAAAGGAGCCACTCATCTCTCAGGCTCCAGCAGTAACAAGCGAATGAAAGCAAGTACGAGCTAGCCAGTTGGAGCTTGCGGCTTTCTGGCTGTGTCCAGGGGTCACACCCTCGCTCTGCAGATTTGATTTCCCATTCTGAGCTTCTAATGGGGAATCACTTAGAACAAAGACTGCCCTTGAACCTCCTTGGAAGAGACCATACCAGCTTCTCCTCACTACCCACAAGGCAGCCAAACCAGGGATTTGAACCTTGACTCCCCATCCCCCATTTGAAAAGGGGCTCCTTGAGACTCTCAGAACTGCACCCCAGCTGGAGATAGACCATTAAAATGGAAGCAGGTGGGGGCGCCTGGGTGGCTCAGTCGGTGAAGCATCCGACTTCAGCTCAGGTCATGATCTCACAGTTTATGGGTTCAAGCCCCGCGTCGGGCTCTGTGCTGACGGCTCAGAGCCTGTTTCAGATTCTGTGTGTTTCTCTCTCTCTGGCTCTTCCCCACTCATTCTCTGTCTCTCGAAACTGAATAAATGTTAAAAAAAATTTTTAAAGTGGAAGCAGATGGCACCTAGAGGTAGGCAGCTCTCCCAGGATCGTGGATCAAGAGCTTCATCGCAAATAAGACAACTTTACTCCTTTTGCCTTGTTGCTACTTGCTTTTTTGTTTGTTTCTGTTAACGCACGGGAAACGACACTCCTTAGCTCTGGTGACTATTGCTGAACCCACCGCTAAGGCCAGAGCGACACAATAAAAGTCCCTGGACTTTCTTGCTCAGATGGTTTTAGAAAATAGAACTGCTCTAGATTCCTTAACAAGCTAAATGAGGAGTCTGCGCCATTGCACATATCCCCTGCTGTACCTTGATCAACCGTTCTGATACTGTAGCAAATATAATAAATGTTTTAAAAAGCCATGTGGGGCATGTTGATGCCCCTTTAGGTACATTTGCTGATTTACTTGATACAAACTGGGTTCATGGGGCTCTGGCTAAGGAATGTACTCCAGTCCCTTGGTGTTATTCTCTTTGTGGTCATCACTTCGGTGTCCCTGGCATGCTCTGATCTCTCCAAGGTCTTCCCTGCATGTTCACAGCCATCGGCAGCACATCACGTGATCTCACCATTCTCAGAGGAAGAGAAAATGAAACGAACAGCAAAAACAATCCATCCTTGGTTCTGACATCATACCCTAGGAGTTTCGCAAGGAAACGAGAGCAGCTTAATTCTGATGGTGACTGCGGGTGGCGCTAATACCCATACATGGTCAATCTTCCATGTAGGAGAGGATGACCAAAAGGGGACAGTTGTTGAATTAGCTAAACAAGGAGGCCATTAGACTGACGGGGCAGCCTGCATGAACAAGCCAAAATCTGAGCCTGCATATGGCCCAATGTTATGAAGTCAAAATGCTAAGAACAAGCAATCACAACCAAATAGACCCTGAGTTCTAGCTGATCAATAATTTCCTTATTTTCCTTCCATATTTTCTCTGTCCACGTCTCTCCCTGGTATTCTGCTCCTAATGCCTTCCAGTTTGTCACTCCCCAATTTGAATTGTTTTTTGCTCCAAGTTGTTTCCTAAAAGTTTTAATATGTCTCAGTTTCTCTTTTCACAATACACAGTACATCCTGTAATTCTCCAGCTTTACAGAGCAAATAATGCAATTTCCATCTTAACTTTTCCTGTCTTGTCTGATTTGCAAGTCCATTAATTTGATCAGAAAATATTTGAACAGCTAAGCATACTCCAAGAATCGCAGAGATCTTTAAGCCATTTGATTAGAATACTAGAGGAAATGAATGGCTTAAAACAAATAAAAATTAAGGATCACAGGAATAGAACCGAATTTGGGGCAGTTTTTAGTTCACTTAATATTCCTGAGATGGATCACACTTTGACAGAAAAACAGTGAACTTAAGCTCTTCGAGAAACTCTTTCCTTCAAATTGAAAAGTCATTTCCATCCTCAAACCAACTCTCTCCTCTGCTCAAAGTCTGTCAGTATTTTACTGCATATGCACCATGTTGAACCATTATTTTTTGGATATCTCTGAGCTGTTCCTGCCTTTCATCTGGCGTTTTTAGATTTCCTTATATTCCTTCATTCTCCTTTGTGTGGATAACACAAGAAATTTGCTCCAAATCCTTTTAGTTTTTATTCCTGAGTCTTTCTATACTTCTTGCATAGTAGTGAAAATTATAGCTGGGCACCAAGACATGAAGAATAAAGACTATCTTTACCATTCTCCCTTGCACTTATGTATAGCTACGTGATTATATTCTGGTCAATAAAATGTAAATAAAATTATTGTTGAGCAGTTTTCTAGACACTTCTGGGAAAAAAGATGTGTCCTTCATTTCTTTCTTCATCCCTTTCTTCACCTCTTTCCCCATCACTCCATATTACTACCTGGCACCGTCTTACACCATGAATTACACAGAACCGAGAGACAAGACAGAAAGAAATTCGGACCATGTGGAGTGCTATAATGGCCATGGACCAGTTACTTGGACTTCACCGTGTCAAGGAGAAATAATCTTCTGTCTTGTTTTGAGCCACTTTTTTTTTTTTTTTCTTTTTCAGGTTGTTCTCACACTTCCAGCTCAGTGTAATCCTAATACACAAAATACTTAGTCAGGGCTTGAGAGGTTGCACAATTTTTTCCAACTCTTCACTCCCTCCCTGTAATGTGTTTCTATATTTTCACGGGAATATATAGAGACATTTTCTATGTCCTGCCCATCTTCCAATGACACTCTGTGTCTCCCATAGGAGCGTATGGCCCTCACTCAGGACCCTTCACTTTGGACTTTGATGACACCCACGACACTTTGCACATGTAAGCAGAAGCTTTACTTGTGATGACAGTGGGCTCAGTAAGTCTTTTTCCTGCTCCCCACCATGAAACCTGAATTAGCCACATGAAAGCCACTCTAGCATCTTTGGCCTCAGAATGAGAAGACATGCAAACCCAAGTCTGTCAGGAAAAAAAATGCTTATTGAAGCCACTGAGATTTGGATTCTTCTGTTGCTGCTATCTCAGTGAAAATACTGCATCAAGTCAGACAATCCTAAAGAGTCATGAGGCATACAAAGCTTCACAGTCTAGTTGAAGTATGCATTTGAAAAATGAAGGACAAATGTTTAACTCTAATGGCAATAACTCCACACAGTCATCAGAATCTCACATGGTGCAACACTGAGTAAGTGAATGGATCTTTTGTCTGTGTGTGAAAACACTCAAAATAATCACAAGGCCAAAAACGTGGACTTTATGATTTATTATTTTAAACACTCTATTCATCCTTGAACTTGACCACAATTTAAGCTAATTTCCCTTCTTTTGTGCTTCAAAACAAACGATACCAACCTCTATCACTACTGTTGCATTTTGAATGACCATTATCTCTAATAGGTCTGTCTCTTTAAAAAATGAAAAGTCACCATTTAAAACAATAAGTGGCAAACAGTGATTTCATCCATAAAACAAAGGCGGTGCCGAGAAGAAGTTATCATAAGGAGTATATCATTACCTGCCTATTAAAGGATGCAGGCCACAAATTTAAGGTAGCAGTGAGAGAAAGCCGCCCCCCCCCCCCCCCCCCGCCGTGACTATAGTCTCTAGGCTAAAATCACAGAAGAGAGGAATCAGAATAGCATGTGACACGCTCTCATCGGCCGAGAGCCCGGAAGCAGTGGCTTTCTACCATGGCAACAATATGGAGCACCCAGATCGTGGCTTCTCATACCATTCTAAAATAAAAGGCAGGCAGGATATTTGGAGAAATGGCTAATTCTAGGTTTGGGCCCTGGAGGGTAAGAGAGATCAGGGGAATCTTGCAGTGACTGAGAGTAAGGAAAACGTCAAAAACAGTTTTTCTTTTTGGATGCCATAATGATGTGAGTATGTCAAAGAGCCAACTGAAAGAGTTCCCCAGGGCTGAAGTTAGAACAATTTGAGCAAGAAAATAAAGTAGTAATGGACTGTATCTCAAAATAAATATAAATATCCATATAGTTATAAATGATTAAATAAACAAATAAAAAAGAAGGAATACATCTCTAAAGCAGAAGAATTCTAAATAATTTACAAAGATACATCTTCAAGGAGGTGGAACGTAACTCCTTACTCCTTAAGCGTGGGCTACACATAGTAACTTATTTCTAAGGACAACAGTATAAAAACGTGACGGGGAAAATTAACTTTATCCCGTTCTTAGTCAAGTAATTGTACATCAACATCAACCGTGGTTAGTAGTGCTGCTAGTACGCATCCCTGACGTCATAAAAGTGGCGACCCCACCTCTGTGGTGTTCCTCCCCAAACACCTGATTTCATTCTAATGATGAGAAAACTTAAGACAATCCCAAATGAGGGTCAGTCTACAAAATATCTGAGCAATAATTCTCAAACTATCATCAAAAATAAGGAAATTCTGAGAAACTCGCACAGCCAACAGAAGCCTAAGGAGACACAATGGCTAACGCGCTTTGGTATCTTGGATGAAATCCTGGGTCAGAAAAAGGACCTTTGTGTAAAAACTAAGGAAATGGCAGAGGTGCCTGGGTGGCTCACTCAGTTGAGCAACTGAGTCTTGATTTTGGCTCAGGTCATGATCCCAGGATCATGGGATTAAGCCCCGCATGGGGCTCCACACTAAGCACCCTCTCCTGCTGCCCCTCTCCCACTCCTGCTCTCCCTCTGATATTAAGAACTAAGGAAATGCAAATCAAGTACAAATTTTTGAAATAAAAATGTAACAATATTGGTTCATTAAATGCAACAAATCTATCATCTTAACACAAGATATAAATAATCAAGAAAAATGGGCACAGGGTAAGTGGGGTATCTGCACTACCTTCACAATTTTATATAAAACTATTCTAAAATGAAAAGTTTAGGGGCGCCTGGGTGGCTCAGTAGGTTAAGCTCCGACTTCAGCTCAGGTCATGACCTTGGAGTTTGTGAGTTTGAGGCCCATGTTGGGCTCTGTGCTGACAGCTCAGAGCCTGCTTCAGATTCTGTGTCTCCCTCTCTCCCTGCCCCTCCCCCATTTGCACAGTCTCTTTCTCTCTCTCTGTCTCTGAAATAAACAGTAAATATTTAACAAAAATAAAATAAAATGAAACGTTTATTTTAAAAAGGAAATGCAACTTTAAAATTTATTTTGAGCCATAAAATCCTCTTCTTAATAGCTTACATTTTCTTGATTAAAATTTTAAAAAATCTTTCAGAACACATTTATCTTATTGCCCAACATACAGTATCAAAGTACTAAAATATTACCTATATTAAACTTAGAATGCAATTTCACAATCCTAAAGGCTTTCACCATTTTTAAATATCTAGAGGTGATTTAAAAGTCATTAGAAATTATGTAGATTAAAAGCTATTTCAAATGAATTAGATTCTTGTTCATATGTTAAGTCTCATTCTATAAATATACAAAGTCTTTCAGGGAAGCTACCAGTATGTGTTTTAAATACATGGATAAAATAGTGGTAAGATTTATACCGTGACTAAAAAAAAGGAAAATCCAAATGTTGCATTTGGTAAGAGCGGTCTAAATACCAGAAAGATGGAGAAAAGTGAAACTTATGAGTTTTAGTGTCTTAGAGGCAATTTTTTTTTATCAAAAATCAATTGGAGTCATACAGAACGAGAAGAAACAGTACAACCTCAATTACAGCCTACATTACAATCATGTGTCCTAACTAATGGATGATGATGCATTCGTGTTGATTCTAGATCTTCTCTGCTTCAAAGGCAAACCAAGGAAAGCATCCCAGCACAAACTCTGCAAGGGATTAGCATTTCTGCTATAGTTTACCTGAAGTTATACTGTACATTTTACATACACTACATCCACTTTCTTCTCGAACATATATTAATTTTCTTCACAAACGTTACCTCAGAACTGACTTTGCTGGGTGTTTATTGATTTTCTATTTCCTCTTTGAAGCACCTGGCTTACTTTACTTGTTGATGTTTCCATTGATTTTCTATTTCCTTTTGGAAATGAGATGAGAGCTTTTAAAGAGGTCATGCTACTTGGCAAGAATAAGACGTTAAGTTGTCTGGTGTTCCTAGGGAATTTCACCGTTAAACTTACCACTCTTCTTTCCATAGAAAGTAGGGTTGGTAGGGTTGTTGTTTTTTTTTTTTTTTTTTTCCACTCTGCTTGGTACACCATTGTGTTGTCTCTTTATTTTTCATTTATTTTTTTTTTAAAGTTTTATTTTTATTTCTAGGAGAGAGAGAGAGAGAGACAGACAGCGTGAGCAGGGGAGGGTCAGAGAGAGAGGGAGTCACAGACTGAAACAGGCTCCAGGCTCTGAGCTGGCAGTCAGCACAGAGCCCGACGCGGGGCTCTATCCCACGAACCGCGAGATCATGACCTAAGCGAAAGTCGGACGCTTAACCGACTAAGCCACCCAGGCGCCCCTCTTTATTTTTCATTTAAAAGCGCCATTCTATAAGGAACTCACCAAACTCCACGCCCGAAAAACAAACAACCCAGTGAAGAAATGGGCAGAAGACATGAACAGACACTTCTCCAAAGAGGACATCCAGATGGCCAACAGACACATGAAACGATGCTCAGCATCCCTCCTCATCAGGGAAATACAAATCAAAACCACACTGAGATACCACCTCACGCCAGTCAGAGTGGCTAAAATGAGCAAATCAGAGAACTCTAGATGCTGGCGAGGATGTGGAGAAACGGGCACCCTCCTGCACTGTTGGTGGGAATGTAAACTGGTACAGCCCCTCTGGAAAACAGTGTGGAGGTTCCTCAGGAAACTAACAATAGAACTCCCTTATGACCCAGCAATAGCACTGCTAGGAATTTACCCAAGGGATACAGAAATGCTGAGGCATAGGAGCACATGGACCCCAATGTTCATAGCAGCACTCTCCACAATAGCTAAAACATGGAAAGAGCCTAAGTGTCCATCAACAGATGAATGGATCAAGAAGATGTGGTTTATCTATACCATGGAATACTTCATGGCAATGAGAAACAATGAAATCTGGCCATGTGTAGCAACATGGATGGACCTTGAGGGTGTTATGCTGAGCGAAATAAGTCAGGCAGAGAAGGACAAATACCATATGTTTGCACGTATAGGAGGATTAGGAGGAACTTGACGGAGGAACAAGGGGGAGAAGAAGGGTGGAAATGGTGGGGGAAAGGGAGAGAGGCAAACCATGAGAGACTCTTGAATGCTGACAAAAACTGAGGACTGATGGATGTGGGGGGGAGGGGGGATGGGCATGGAGGAGGGCACTTTGGGGATGAGCACTGAGTGTTATGTAGAAACTAATTTGACAATAAACTATTTGTAAAAAAATAAAATAAAATAAAATAAAATAAAAGACAAAAATAAATAAATAAATAAATAAAAGCGCCATTCTGTAGATTAACTTTGTGGGAAAAAAAGTTTTGGAAGGCTATTTCAAGTCTCATAAAACAGATACATATAGTGTTGCAAGCTGTGAGAACTTAAATAATGTCAGAGGTATTAAATGTTCAAACATCACCTCTCAAAGTAAACAATTATTGGGATAATTCAAGGAACTATCACCTTCATCACCCCAACTGGTGGGAGAATCCTTTAACTTACCAGAACGTGGATTTCTGTCCTAATGGGATGACTGTCTATCTGGATAAGATAATACATAGGGCTTCTATGTTTTCTAAGAGAATATAGTTTCGCTACCCACATCCAAATGCCATCGAGCACCAGTCAAACACACCAGAAATATCTGAGTTTTTACAGGCGCTGTCTGAGAGATGTAAGAGCTGGTTATTCCTCTAGAACCACTCTGTTCAATTCATTAGCCACTAGATACACGAAGCTATTGATCACTTAAGATGTCCCTAGCATTCATGGAGATGTTCCAGGAGTATAAAACATACACCAGATTATCAAAGAAAAGAATGTAATATATCACATTAATGGCTGTATATTCACGATATGTTGAAATAATGTTTGGGATACATTCAGTTAAATAAAGCACCGTATTAAAATTAATTTTACCTGTTTCTTTTTCCTTTTCTGTTTTTAAGTGGCACCACTAGCAAATTCAGAGTTACTTAAGTGGCTTGCATTATATTGCTATTGGACAGTGTTGTTCTACAGTCTCTAAGCTCTATTCCTCTGATAGATTTTTGGAATGCAATGTGTCTGGACTATCCTATCTTAGGTCCCTAAAGAAAAGACCTTATCAAAAGAAAATGTAGTGCTCTATCCTTGATTTTATGAGGTATGATATGAGAAAATGTGAAATCTTAAAATGGAAAATTATGGGCTCTTGCCATCAAACATCATTAGCCAAAGATGCTTACCTTTCAAGAGAATTCTGTGTGTAGGATGGACTTGCATGTCTTCAAAGAATATTAGAAATGAACTCTTCCAAATAGAGACCTGTTTTGCCAGCTTTTCAGCAGGTGGTTCAAGCAACAGATAGCAATAGCTAGTCATTTAGAAATGGGACAGAAGAAGAGGAGCATAATTTAGAAGAGGCAGCTGTGACCTAGCAGCAGGTGGCCAACCTGCACACAGTCTGCTTGGGGAAAGAACAGCAGGAATCAATCCACAGGAGGTCCGCAGAGGGCCGCACCCAACAGGAAGCCACGCTGGCACACTATGGGGTTTTATTTGTTTGGTAATGTTTGTCTCATAGGGGGAGAGAGATTTGTTTGTTTGTTTGCTTAATTGTGGTGGAGGATTCCAAGCTAGTCCCCACATGCCCAATCTCTGTGATGGTCGAAGGAACTTGGCAACAAGAAAACGAAGTAAGGCAAGCAGAATCACACCCATAACGGAACACTGGTTCACTTCACAGTGCTATATACCCGTTACCAGTTGTAAGTTCCGAAATCGAAACTCAATCTTGAAATTCTTGCCATTAAACGAAGAGGAGAATGAAGATATACTCTGAATTTCGCTTGTGAGTGCCCACGTTTGCTACGGGTCTCAAGATTTAGAACAAAGACATGATCTGCCAGAGGCTGCATTCTGAGCTATACATGGTATGCTCTCTACATCACTTGCTAACAACATATTTTGCAGGAGAGCTGTTAGGGGGTAGTGCCTCTTAGACGAAACTTACTGGACTAAGGTGCCGAGCAATTTTTAAAAGCCTAAAAATAGTCTATTTCTGAAATCTCCTATCAGTGGTGAAAAAAGAAATGTGACCTTTTTCTTTCTTATTTTCCTTTTTAAAAAATTACTTATTTATTTTGAGAGAGACAGTGTGTGTGTGAGCTTGGGGGAGGGAGGGAGGGAGAGAGAGAGAGAGAGAGAGAGAGAGAATCGCAAGCATGCTTCTGCGTTCAGAATGGAACCTGACGTGGGGCTCGATTCCACAACCATGAGATCATGACCCGAGCCAAAATCAAGAAGCAGACACTTAGCTGACTGAGCTACTGAGGCGCCTCATCTGATTCTCTCTTAATTATAAACCCAGCTGAGTTCTAACATTAATCTTTTGTACCATGTGGCCGATTAGTTTGGGCTTTCTTTCCTTCTGTGATCTCTTATCTTTTAGTTAATTCTTCAAAAAGACTTGTGAGGACCTACCATGGAAATGCTGTAATACGCTTCTCTGCGGACAGTGACTTGACTGATGGGTCACCTGGGTAGACATGGTTTGGAGACACCAACCAGGAAACCAGAACAAAGGGAGCAAAGGGGTTCCTACTGCCAGCTGGGAAAATAAGTGTTTTAGAGTCTTCGTAATCGTGAAGGAAAAAATATTTCACCATGTAATCACCTACATTTTTGCACATTGAGAAACTGATGGGAAAAGGTTAGAATTCTATTTCTGCAAATGTGACAAGTTCTCAAGAAGGTCAGCACAGGGAGAAAAATGAAAGCTGTGTGTTTTGGCTATTAGCTGAATATACTGCCTTCCCTCCACAGAAAATGCCTTACCTTAATGGAACCCAAGAATTCTCTAATAGAAAGAAAAAAAAAACGTTTGCTTTTTCTTTTTTTAGTCCTCCAACCTTTTACATGTTCTTGACCTTGAAAATAAGCCTTGGGGCGCCTGGGTGGCTTAGTCGGTTAAGCGTCCGACTTTCGCTTAGGTCATGATCTCTCAGTTCGTGGGTTCGAGCCCCGCATTGGGCTCTGTGCTGACTGCCAGCTCAGAGCCTGGAGCCTGTTTCAGAGTCTGTGACTCCCTCTCTCTCTGACCCTCCCCTGCTCATGCCGTCTCTCTCTCTCTCCTAGAAATAAATAAAAACATTAAAAAAAAGAAAAGAAAAGAAAAGAAAAGAAAAGAAAAGAAGCCTTGAAACTATTCAAAAATGTGAATTAAGCCCGAAAGGTAGTACACAGACTCGAGTGAAGTCGGTAAATATCATGTCTTTACATTTTTGTCCAAATACTTACACTCCTGCACCTCAATTTTCTTTACTGAAAATGGTAATAATAAAGACTAGGGCTCCATACAAATAAAATAATAAACAAAGGATCGTTTTGAAGCACATATAACTTCATTTCCTGTGAGCCCTATTAACAAAGAAACCATCTGCTGACTTGAATAATTCAGTCTTAAAACACTGACAATAAAGGAAAAATTCAATAGCAGTTTGCTCACCCCAAAACTGGCACACATTCTTTAAAAGGCCTCCGATTCAATTCCCAAGTCTCTTTCGTATATAAAAAAGAAACCTTCACTTAGAGTGTTATAAATGATATTTAGCCAATTTGCTTTACAAATGATGCCTTTAAGATCTTTAGAGATCAGACAAGCAGAAAAATCCCTACTTTCCTTTTATTCCATAGCACTAAGCAGTGCGTTCTGATATCTACTCACACCTAACCAAAGCCAGGAAACATGTTTCTGAAACCAGTTGTCAATCACAGCGGCTACAAATCTCCAAGTGGCGGCCTGCCAGTTCTCCAAATATCAGAAATCATCTTCCATCAAAGTGCCTCAAAGTCTACAGACAGGAAGTACATTCTAGAGATGTTAAATCCTACTGTGAGGTGCAAAGGCTGAGTTTGTATTCTGACTGGATCATCCCCGGTTTAAGAAATTCTGTGTCATACTTGTGAACTGATGTGTTTTGACTCAGCCATTATTACTCTTCTGATACTGGGGTTATACCACACAGAGACACGGAGAGTTCCTGCCAGTCTTGCTACCGTAGGGAATTTCACATGTTTTCCCGTCCATTCTCTCTAAGAAACATAGCATAATACACCGCGGGAAAGATACCCTAGGGAGAAACTCCACTTTAACACATGTCCCCATTTTATATACTAGAAAATTAAGGCTGAGAGTGTAAGATTAAGGCCAAGAGACCACGACTTCACAGGTCATGAAAAGGCTAGGATTTCTCATGCCAAATTCCTATTTCCTCTAGAACAATGCTACCTAAAGAGATATTTATTCCAGGAATTAGCTACATGACCTGGTTGAAACGGAGCTACCTTGAAAGAGAACATACGCTTCTCTAAACTAGAAATCATGAGGTAGGTCACGAGGCAACCATCGAGGTCTGGATTCCGGGATTTCTACTTGAAGCTGTGGCAAAGTCATCACACTTCACAGCTGGTCTGAATTCACACAAGACCAGTGAGGTGGGGTGCTTTGGGGTTATATATGTCTATTCAATATTATATTCTGCCCTTGGTCAAGTTTATTAAAAATCAAATGATGAAGAATGAAAACTGATTGACTTCCTGGGTTGTGCTGCCTCCTGGTGGCAATCTAAAATACAAATTTGTTGAGTTCTGTCAGATTTCCAGTGTAGCAACAGAGTAGCATTTGGTTTTAAGTCCTATCTTGATTCAAGGAAGTGATCAGCTATTTCGTGGAAGTCCACTGGTGAAGACATACAAAAAGAAGGGGCAGTGGCTTGCCTAAGTAAAGGTAAAAAAAAAA